>NC_040900.2:12366831-12406831 GCF_900634795.4 Betta splendens | reverse complement strand
AACACACTCCAGAGCAGATAGAGTAACTGACATTTGAGGCAAGTGTCTCCTTAAACACACATTTCATTCAGGCCTTGCTCTCTCGTCAGTAGCTGTTTCCAAACCCAGCGTGTCGTCACAGCAGAAACTGGTTCTTTGGTCTTTTAATCTGTTTTCTGTCTTATTTTGACCAACGCAGATTTTTTTTGTAACTCTATCTCAAGAGTCTTGTGCTTAAACTCAACTTTGACTGAGACTCAGCAGTTCAGTTACTGTGCTGCCATTAGAAAAGTCTTAGGAATAAATACTTTTAGCCAATTTAAGAAAATAGGACAAACCAAGACTAGTTTGTAGTTAATACAAGTGGCACTAATAACTTTAAGAATACAGATCTGTTCATTTCAGCGAACAAATATGTGACAGGGAGGAATGTTGCCTGTGGGAGACGTAGAGGCAGAGCACACGCTGATATCATCAGCAACATCAAAGGCCTAATCTCGCCAGGGAAACTGCCATTTCCTGTCAAATACATGGCTTGTGACACGGTGGTTATGCTTGTGATCAGATAGAGAGGCAGGAAGATGTGAGGGAGGCAAAGAGGAGGCAGGACGAGGTGCACCGTGTGAGAACGACCTTGGCAAAAGAGCAACAAGAAAGAAAGGAGAAGCTAAAGCTTGAAAGGCTGAAAATGAGCCGAAGAATAACAAAGGCAGTCGTTATCGGCGACATCCTCGTCAATTAGCCAGATGCAGCCGGGCTCCGTCTAAAGCACCGTCCCACACATCTGCTTCACACTGACACCTCAGGCATCACTTTCTCAAACACTCACCCACAAATAGAGTCCATGACCTGTTCATCTCTTCTCAAACCCCTCTAGTGTTAGAACCGTGATCAGTTATTGATCAGATGCAACATAACTGATAATTCACTGAGAAACTAACCTAAGCTGTTTTCAGATGTGCACTGCAAAGGATCCAAGGCTGAATATGTGATCAAACAGAAGCAGTGGACCCTGAGGAAAACGTGAACGAGGAGGATTATGGCGCTAATGAGCAACAATTGGCCATTGTTGCTGTAGATGGGCCTTAGTTGGTGTCACACCTGGATGAGTGAAAACCAGCTGTGTCATTAGATGCGCGTGAACAAAAACAACTGAGTCTCTGTTGAGCTTCTGGCTCCCACTCCGTTCACGGGTTGATTCTAAAGGGAAGAATTCAACTCATCCACCCAGGATGCATATTGTTTTTTTATCTGTGTTTGTATTAGCTCAGCCATAGAAACGTTCACCTGCCTCACACGGCAGAAAAATACAGCAAAATAAATAATACAGAGAGAAAATGGGTAATGTTGGGTTTGACTACACTATGTGATAAATATGAAGAAAATCAAAGCTACTGAAAAGAAGCAGGATAATGACTTCAAAATAAAGGAATAAAGGACGAAGTGAAGACGTTGGTCTCAGCTTAAAATGGTTTTTAATGGTGCTGTGAGCGTTTCCATTCAGAGCCTTTGTATGATACATGAGCTCAGATGAGTCACGCGAGGGGTCATCCATAAAAATGTCAGGAGGAGGTGGTGAGTTATGGCCACAGTAAATCTCCCTTATGTTGGGAAGGTGAAAGCTGTTTTCCACAACTGGCAACTATGCGCAGCTATGTGCTATGAAGAATGACAAACAGTGGGTTTGTGCAAATAATTTGAGTTTCACAAGTTAGAGGTATGTTTTAAAGCCCAACATTGGGCGACTGATAGGGATTTTGGGGTTTAATCAGTGATTAATAACCACAGATATAATATATAACGACTGTAGTATGGACAGTTAGTCGCTAGGTTAAACTAAATCCTGTGATGTCATGATTTATGATTTTCTTGCAGGACTGGCTGTGATGAACCAGTGTGTGGGGTGATATTATGTATTTACTGAAGGGACTGACAGAAAAACACCAGCGTGCAAATGAATAATGACACGGAATGATTCAAATATTTGTCTGAGGTCCTGTCAAAATGTGTTTACGCAGGCATGACGGCACTAATGTTGGTAAAAATGATCTCCCATGTATTATTATATGTCACATCCCAGATGACGTCATGTAATGTTATAACGACAGTGATTCCAAATCCATTTAATAATGTCAAGGTTGGTGTTGTTGTTCTGGCCCTCATTTAGTATATTAACAAAAAAACAGACTGAAATAAACCCTCATCTTTAGTATTATTATAATGTTACTTTACCCAAGAAATGCGCAGAATGACCTTTGACCTTTGGCTACATGTACTGTATAAGAAACACAAACTCAGATGAACACACACTTCATAGAGGCGTGATCTGGCTCCAGCTCAGGAGAGAGCATTTAAAACCCACGGGTGGTCCATCTGTCGGCCACATTTAACCAGGAGACAGAGAAAATAACCTCATATTTATAATTATCAGCCACCTCAGAGCTGCTCTGTGTCACCTGCTTACAACAGGAGTTTAAAGAGGGGACGCTCCTGTGATGTTGGGTAGAGACGGCTGAGAAAGTGGGAGCTGCTTTATCTTAGGTCGTCCAGTTTATAATGAGTCTGGTGCATTCCAGCGCCTACAGGCTCACAGTAAGACAGAGGGTGAAGCAAAGAACCTGAAATACAAAATGGCTGCTGAGTCTGTGCGCACGTACACACTCGTAGGACCACTATGTTGGTGGAACTGCAACGATCGTAGCCAGCAGCCGATCACAGCCGGGATGCAACACTTCACTACAGGGCTTTCATTAACTCACTGTAGGTCTGTGACAAGGCCTCTCAGAACACAGTCATCCTGATCCAGAGTCAGTGATTAGAGCGCAGGGTGCGAGTGGTGCAGGTCCTGGGAGTGGGTTCCACTCCTGTGGTTCCCACCTGCCTGTGTGGTGGGTTCTCCGGGTTCTTCAGGCTACAGTAAGTTACTGGAACTGGAGACTGCAAAGCACCAAATTAGTGGAAATGTTGTCTGATTATGTGTGTTGTCGTTAATCCTCATTTAATGACTCTACATCTCAGTCATAATATTTGACCAGTTTTTCAGTTTCTCAAGTTCTTGATAAACAACACGGGGTGGAGGCTGAGCAGAAGCCAACCACACTGTCGCTTTAGTCAGCACAATCGACACTGGATCATTTCTATTAATGAAGTAATGTAGGCGGCTTTTCATACGCAGCTGTGCACCTACTCACACACAAATGGGCAGGGACGCACAAAGAGAAGCCATTACATGGTCCAGTGAGTGCAAAAGGAGAAGTCGCCACGGAGGAGGTGAGCTGTGCATATGCATGAACATCACTGCAATTAGCTGCACGTGTGCTTGCTACTGCTGCAGTAATGTTGCACATTATCATTTTAATAATGTTCATTATATGATATTATAATGAACATTTTATGTTACATTAAAACATACATTTTATTGCTAACATCAATATTGAGTCAATGTCTTTTTCTGTTTCTTAGATGAATATATTGTTCATTTTGAGCCTTTTTAGTGATTGTTCATTTCTCTGGTTGGTCTCGATAAGTTCTAATCAGTTTCTGGCGTTTTTTGTGTTTGGGGTCTTGCGTGTTTTATTTGTTTATTACAAACTGTGGCTATTCCCATTTGCCTTTCTCTATGTTTTCACTTTGATGAGAGTAAATAAAGGAACCTCACATACATGAGCTCCAGCTACAGACCCACAAGCTCCGGATGTAAGCTGACCCTGGGTCTGTGCCCACTCAGCATATTAAAAATATTTCACTATATATATACATATATATATATCTATATATATATATATATTTATATATATATGATGTGATGTAAAGGATGATTAGTTTGTGGCTAATGACACATGATGCGTGGATTTGCCTGGTTGAGGTAATAGGTAAAAGCATAACAATGTGAAGGAAGCGCCTCCACCCAAACATTCTAACACATATCTTTATTATGACTCTCATTGCACCAGAAGAACCACTTTGCAAGATTTACTGTGATGCCTCCATATTGTGAACAGCTGTGATGCTGGTGGCATCCTGATATAAGTGGAGAAAGAGACGTGAGGCAATAGACAATGAAATAGTAGTGAAATAGTAAATCCTCAAGCCTCTCTGAAAAGACTGCAGCGTGAAACCGGCTGAGGAGCAGGAGCTGAGCAGAGCGAGTACGTAAAGATGGCTGTGGTGACAATTGGGGAGAGGAGGGGTAAGGAAGATAACCATCAGTAATTTCAGCAGGCTGGTGGATTTCCATTTGTTCGGCGGATTGACCAATGGTGCGCTGGGATGTCTGCGCTGAACGAGCGTGTGGAACAGAAAAAAAGCAGCGGGAGGAGGGGACGGAGCCACTGAGGCATTAACTCCAAAGAAGAAAAGGAAGAGGTGCTGCCATTTTGATGGCATTCTGAGAGGAGAGGCTGAGCTGCTCACACAATGGCTTCACACACATACACACACGCTGATCAGAGTCCACTGATACTGGGTGTCAGCATTTAAGGCTTTCTGAGGCATCCTGCATCATTTTCATTGGTACAGACAAGAAGAAACGCTAATGCTAACGGCTAACGACTCACTATGAAGGGCTGTGTGGTGCAGACGTCTAACGTCTTTAGACTGTCTCTGGCAGCAGCAATGTCACCGATTCAGCAATGAACCTCCAGCTTCTATGCGTGTGCTACGTTTTATCTTGTTTGCGTTCCTCTACATTCAGTAAGTGTGTGCGATGTGGGTCCATCATCTGTTGTAATCTGACGTGACTGGACGCTACTGCTGCACACAAGCTCAGTGCAACGAGGCCTCGTTCAGGAGGAATCTGGGATGATGACCTGTTCGTGATGGGACGTGCTTCACTGCTCGACCGTTAACAAGAACATCGGTCCACAATACTAACACTAAACCATCACCATCAGCAGTAAAACGATCAAACACATATCAGTAATATGTACTGTATCAATGGATCATTTTTATTCGCAAAACTGATCTTTGATTGAAGAAAGAAGCCACACATCCATCAGTTCTATGACTTTTTAGCATATGTGTAAATGCTGCATAAACAACATATGAATGAATAATCTGTATGTTGGACTTATAACTGTGTGTAGCGTGCTGGGGGTGTGAACACATGACGGGAGCAGCCATGTGGACACGCGCATACGTTCACATGTGCACATCTTCCCACACCCTGACACACACATCCATAACTCTCTGAAGCATGACAGCAAGGTTGGCTCAGCCCCTGGGGGCTTTTCATTAACTGCCCAACATATTGCCCCTCACCCCCGGCCCAAAACACACACACACGCACCTCCTTATTGGCTATTATCTGGGCTGTCTGAGCCTGTCTTGATTCCTAATGAAGGGCCACGGTTGCCATTTCTCAGCTGATGGTCACCATGGTTACGTGAGAACAGAGGAGGAGGAGGAGGAGGAGGGGGTGGTGGGGGGCCATATTTAAAAGAGGCAAGAGTGAAATCTGATGGAGAGAGTGGGAGAAGAAGAGGTGGAGAGGTGTTTGGATGCTAATCAGACTTGATGGGTTTGTTTTTACTCCTCGTCCAACAACACAAAAGTAAAAACCTAAGTAAAAATGACAGATGACAAATTTAATGTTAAAATTATGGCAAGGCCCAGATTAATTACAGAAAGTTCAGTCAAAACCACTGTTTATCCTGCAAATCACTGCTCCTCTTGGTGTCAAGACAAGCTCTGGTTTGGCCTCTAGAAATACGAGGCTGCAGACAAAGGTTTTCTTTTCCTTCGTTCATTTCCTTTTGCTGCTTCTCTGCATTTGCCTCACAGTAAATAACACGTTGATATGTGAGCGGCCCACCTACTGTAGCCTGTCTCCCCTGGCAGTCACCGCTTCTTTCTGATTCCTAATCAGGCTCATCTGATGGACGGCTTGTCCTTTACGTCAAAAACATAATTGCATTTTGAGGGGGACAAATGACACAAGGGCCCGATTAATCACAACAGTAAACTCATTTCTGAAAGACACTTGTGAGGGGGGCACTCGTCACTATCTGCGAGCAGGAGCGTCCGTCTCCAGCAACGAGATGTGGCAGCGCTAATGCTGCCTGCACGCTGCGGCGTAATGAGAAGACGTTGAGGTCAGGATAATAACACACCTGTCAGCCTCCGCGCAGGCCTGCAGCCAGCGGTGTGTGTGTGTGTGTGTGTGTGTGTGTGTGTGTGTGTGTGTGTGTGTGTGTGTGTGTGTGTGTGTGTGTGTGTGTGTGTGTGTGTGTGTGTTTCACTATTTTAAAACTCGTACAGGGAACAGAAAAGATGATTTCAGTGGATACTTTCACGAGGAGCAGCAGGGATCATGCCTCCTCATCTCCTGTGATCATCGGGGCAGAGTTGAATGTCTAGTCTATGGTTGCTAAAGGTGCAGTAACACAAATATTTCACACAGCTCCTAGTTTAGTGAGAATGTTGATGGCTTTTACTATGGAGGATGCCTCCAGATAAATTTAATAATTAATTCTATTACTCTAACTGTACAAATAGTGATTTACTTGACTTCCCCGACCATCAAAGGGAGGATGAACTCTCCACTTGAAGCATTAGCCATTTTACGGCCTTGTTTGTCCACACACACACACACGTGGGCCTTTGTGTCGCTGTGAAGTTGACAGGTGCTGGATGGTGGTGGGGGGGGGCTCCGTTGGTGAGCAGGCCCATCACACACAATGGGCCTCGGCGGGCCTTCCTGAGGCTAAGTGGCGTTAACCTCTCCCTCTCATGGGGCCTAGACAAAGGCCCCCAAGGAGCGGTAATAATCACCTCTCAGCCTCCCCCTTCACCACAATGCTCCCGCTGCAGCCTGTGTGTGGCTGTGCAGCAACATCAGATTCCTCCAGGAAATGGCCATCAAAACAGGAAATAGTAGGATATTAATGAGCAATCTCTTAGAATGAATGACTGGGGTTCAAAAACACGATTGTGTTCTCTAATAAATCAATTCAATTGACATCTAAGACGGATGTCTCATATTTCTGATACTGTACGTGTTTATGCCAGAGTGGAGGTGCCGATAAATCGGTGGCAGTGTGTGTACAAATACACTGGATGATGTATGGAGCCTGCTGTGTGGGGGCAGCGCTGGTGTGTAGGAGCACACGCTGCCTTGATTCACTCATTTGCTCCTCTGTTCCCTGGTTTCATTCTGAACCAATGCATTTCACTCCCCTGTCTGTCCTTCACACCCGTGAACACGGGCGGACATGATACAGGGTGTGACACTGCTCTTGCAGTAATAACAGTCATTTGTGGGCTTAAATAAAATATTTGGCTTACCTTTAAATCGCTATGTAAAACAACAACAGAGGGAGCTTTGCAGATTGATTCAAAGCCGGATTCATTAAAGTAGAACTTAAAGGGAGAAATCGAGGATGGGGCAGGAGACGGAGAGGGGCAGGGGATGGAGGGAGGGATGGGGCATGGGATGGGGGGGGGGGGGGGGGCAGGTGGGGGTGTGGGGGTGTGGGATCTGGAGGCGGCGAGATAAGGGAGCGCTCGCGTTCTGACTCGTCATGTGACTGGGGTGTCACCGTGTGCGACTGGGCAGCTGAGATAGGGCTGGAGCCCACTGCCCTAATCTCCTCGGTAAACACACATGCATACACTCAAATCCACAAAACACAGCTTATCAACGATCGCATTTACTCAGGCAGCGTGTTCATCAAAGCCTGCAAGCTCAGCGAACCTCCACGTTTTCAGCTGAGAAGTACGTTTAGGTGCGCCGCAGAGGGAAGCAGGTTCAGGGTCCCAGTGGTTGATGCTCATGTCCTTCTACAGAGCATTATAGAGTCCAGTTTGTCTCACTACACTGTTATTAACGTACTGTATGGTTGAGTTTAGGCACAGAACTGAGTAAACCATCAGTAACTTAACATTTCCATCATGCTTTGTATTTAATAATTCATTTATTTATTATTTACTTATTTTATTGCTTCTAAAGTTTAGTTATGTAGAAGTGATCACAAAAAGATCAATCAACTTATATCAAGGGCAAACTATCTATCTATCTATCTATCTATCTATCTATCTATCTATCTATCTATCTATCTATCTATCTATCTATCTATCTATCTATCTATCTATCTATCTATCTATCTATCTATCTATCTATCTATCTATCTATCTATCTATCTATCTATCTATCTATCTATCTATCTATCTATCTATCTATCTATCTATCTATCTATCTATCTATCAGCATGAAAACACAAACCGTGAACACCACCGTGACTGTAAAATTTATGTTTTACTACTGTTCTACTTCATGGATCATATACTGTAAACAGGTTGAGTCATAGCAGTAACTAAAGGATGAACTCACAACAAACCCCAATTGAGCTACTGCTCCAAGGATCAACTGCTGAAAGAAGAACAAACTAGACTAAACTTGACTAAATCAGAATAAATTAGGAGTAAGTGCTGTCTGGCACCTGATGAGGAGCAGTGACAATATGAAGTTTGACTTCAATCAATGGAAGAACCACCGGTCTTAATGTGTAAGACACAACAGAGAGGATCCATCCAGCCAATAAAAGACTGCGCTCCACATCTGGGCTGGTGCTGGCTACACACACACACACACACACACACACACACACACACACACACACACACACACACACACACACAGCTCAGAAGGACATGACACACAGATAATGTGTGGACAGTGTCATCCTGCCACTGCTCCCTGACTATGGGCTGCAACACCAGATGAAGCTGCTGATACGCTGCACAAAGGTCCCACTGAGAACTGAATAATGTGAAGTGGGGTTGTACTGCGATGACAGCAGTGTCACACTCAAGCAAAGCTGAAGCAGAAGCCAAAGGAAGGAGCTGGGCCTGACTGTGTGTAGGTTCAACCCAAAGGTGTAATAAATCTGATATTGCTCAAAGCTAGAATATTCAGTTCTTTAAATACTTAGAAAGTTTAATTTAAATGCTCATGTGTTTATGTGTTATGTTTATTTATTTTTCAGTTTCTCTTCTTCCTGTTGGATTTTAAAGCTACAATACAATACATCACAACATTCTATCACAGAGACTGGAGCATACAGTAGCATCAGAAATAAAGGAACAGCACTGGTATGATTTAAATCTTATTTTGTTGAACAGATTCCAGTTCATTTATGTCAATAATAAATCTTCCATATGCACATAAATAAGCGTTCCGCAGGGTTCTGTGCTTGGTCCAATACTGTTTGGTCTATACTGTACATGTCTCCTCTAGGTAAGATTATTAGAAAACACTCCATTGCTATGCAGATGATGCTCAGTTAAATATGTTTATGAAACATATGAAACAAAAACCAAGGTTTTATCTAAGGCCAAAACACCATAGACAAATAGGATCAGACGGCTTGTCTGGATGACATAATGTTAGCTTCAGGTTTTACTGAGTCCAGTTGATCCAAGATGCTGCAGCCAGAGTCTGACTGAACTCAGGAACAGAGCTTGTCTGCATCTCCTCACTTGATGATCAGCTCCATCCTGTCTTCCAGACCTCATCGCTCCTCGTGCTTCTCTCTCAGAGCTGGTCTACTTGTGGTTCTATAGGTTCTACATGTAAAATAGAGGCAGAGCCTTTAGCTGCCAAGCTCCTCTGTGGACCCAGCTTTAGGTCAGGCTCTACTTTAAGACCAGGCTTAGAACCTTCTTCTGTGGTAAAGCTTCGAGTCAGAGATGCTTCAGGTCACTTTGAACATGCGCTCTAGAGTAATGTACCAGAAAATCAAAACCTAGGCTTTTAGATTAACCCAGCAGGATAAATTAGGAACTACTTACAGTAGATAGAAAGTGATAGCATTCAACTTAAGGAAGTTATAGAAGTAAACTGTAGAATGTCTAGAAGTAAATTTTCTACCAGAGAGCACCAAAGCATTGAGCAGCAAAGGTCTCAGTAAGACAAAGTTAGTTCATTTATAGAATGATCACAGAATGGAAAATAATAATTAAAAAAAACACTAACCCATCACTGGACCTGACATCTAGAACTCTGCCAAGTCAGATGTAGTTTATTAAATGGATCCTGTGCTTTCTAAAGCTCACTGGTACAGTACATCATAACTGCTACAGATGAATGGATGGAAGGATGGCGTGTTTGTATGACGTCCTGCACAGCCATTCACATACAGGAAGCATCTTCATTCATCATATAACCAGAAGTACTGTACAGTACAGTATGTGCGCATGGCTGCCTGACCAATATTCTATTATTGATGCATCAGTCAACTGCTGTCTGTGCTCTCACTGACTGAGGGCAGGTCATCTGGAAGCACAACATGACACGTGGGGACAAACACACACTGAAGGTGTTTGTCAGTGAATATAGATTTTTCTGTTTCATGTTGTTTGGTGTCATCACAAAGACTCATGGGATGAAACACATATTGTAAGTGCTTTGCTTCCATGATGCTCCAGCTGTAGGGTCAAAAAGTGTAACATGGGGCAATATTTTGATCTGCTTTGGGCTGGAGGATGTTACAGTATAGCATTACTTTATTACAGTTTTTCTCAGTCGCTTTAGTACAATTCTCTGATCAGAATTGAAATTTGCAAATATGTGTGTGCATTTCTCAAAACAAATTGTACAAACAGCAAAACACTGTAGATTTCTTGCAAAAGCCTGTAACTTGCTCAAAATCTTTAGTTCATCTGTCAAAACTAAGTTTTTATGTAATTGAACATGTCAGTGGCATCAGAATGTCATGTCCTTGTGTCATTGTCTGCGAACAAGACAGTCAAATTACTTAGTCATGTTGTCAATATTACAGTATAGTTTGGAGGGAGGTTCTGACATAAACTATGGCTACAGTTTGGATGAAAATTACTGTAAAATGTAAGTTACACCTTTTTGTTTGATTGCAAGAGACTGGACAATGGCAGCCAGGAGGGTCATTTGTTTATGTGGCTGGTGATTATTACTTTCCATCCTGATGCCTGATGGTGTTGGAGTGATGAAAACTCACATTGTCCCAAACTATCACACAGTTTGGCAGGTGATCTCCACTCTGACCCCTCTCTTCTTCAGAGTTGAGATCTCTGTAGAAAGTTTCTAGAAAGGTGATAAGATGCTCTGTGTATGGACCAATTATGGGAATATGAGTAAGCACACCATTGTCAGACATAGAACATTGTGTTGTGCTCCAGCCATATATAAATACTTGCCAGGTAATGGTTAATGAGATGCACCTCTGTTAGAGAAAGTCAAGCCACCTGAGAGCAATTTACCAAATCAGGACAGATTTAGAAAAAAACATATAATGGAGATGTATAGAAACATGTTTGTCACATTATGACAACTTGGTCAACCATTTTGCAGTTAATGACTTATACGATGAACTACTGACTAGATGTTTTGAGGAGTAAGACTATTACTGTACACAGTGAACTATATAATACATTTTGATCAACATGACATAAACAATTGATAATGTAGCAAAGAGCAGGGAATTGTACAGAATCATTTGAATGCATGTACCAAAGCATTTGCAACTTGTTCAAAGTAGTGAGAAACTGCTTAGATTATCTGCACAAGTGACATCATGATGTGAAGATTGAACAAATAGTTTTTAGAATTTCAGTCTGATCTGAGAATTGTACTAAAGCGACTGAGAAAATAAAATGTAACCAATACTGTGCTGGTTTAACTCTTAATGAGGCTTCCATAATGAAGTAGATGTGAAACATGTGATCATTTACAGTGTTGGAGTGAAATGTTCTTCTGTTCCTATACTTTCTGAGATTTCCTCCATACTCCGTATACCAACAACACACAGGTCTGTTACTGAGTTCTTTTTACAAAATCGGTGCAAAATAAAACACAAAGACACAACTTAACTACAAAATCAGAAAACCCCAGCAGCACCGTGTATCCTGCAGGTATGAGTCAGGAAGAGACGACTTCTACTTGGTGTAGCTCCAAGAAGGACAGAGACGTTGTGTCAGCATGTGCGTGCGTGCGTGTGTGTGCACACGTTTGGAAACGGTCCCAGACTTGGACGGTTCCAGTTCTCATGTTCACGGTGTGTTACCTCATCAACACACCCACAGCGGAGCAGCACTACAGGTGCAGGGCCACAACAGCAGAGAAGTAGACAGGCCAGGCTACTGTAGCACACGGTCTGCGGACACCCAACAGGGCAGCACATATTAATATACAGGCAGCATAAATATATATAGAGAGAGCGAATATATATAACATAAACAAATTGTATCTTGACATTTTGCTACTGTTCAACATACACGTGAGACCAACATGAGAGACACCAGTTCTGATTATAAAGTGACCTATAATAGAATCATCTGACATCACTATGAAACAATGACAAACTGTGACCAACACATTATCCAGCAGTAGATAAGATCTACTGTATGTGATCCATATTGAAACCACGTCTGCTCATCAGCCTCACACCTCCACCAGGAACACGTTTCTATAAGAAGCCAACAAACGTGGCACAACCAGACACGGAGCCCATCCACCACTTGCTCCGTTCCACAAATACCATTTAGTGTTGTTTTTATTCTCTAGTCCTCTAGAAAAAAGTATAGATACATATTTTATTAGAAATAAAAAGGAGTTATGAATTGCTGAAGAGTAAATAAGCCATTTAAGAAAAATGTGTAAAAGGCAAATGTTGAAAAAAACCTGCTGGAAGCTGGATGCAATTAAATGGCAAAATTATTTTAATTACTTTACAAAATCACAGACACAGGGTGGCATCAAAGCAAACAACATCAAGTCTGCACTAACTAATCATGAACAAACAAATAAAAAGATTTAAATAATAATCACTGCAGGATCAGGAACTAACAACAGTCAGAGACTTATCTAACATATATTATGATGGTTTAAATTGTCTTTACTTGTCGTTGGCTGCTAATATGAGTCAACAAGGAATTCATGGTAATTATATTCAAATATAATGAATAACTTTATAATGAATAAATTATTCTCAGTATATATACTTTGTTTTGTAGCTTGTAGCCTCTTATGGGTAAAAATAACTTACCCTGGGTCAAATTAATCCGGGATAAGTGTTTACACACAGGTGACACAGGTGACAGAATAAACCTTCATAGCAACTTTATTGGGTTTAACTGTTTAAAATAGAGGAAAATCCAGGCTTAACCCTTCACCGTCTGACGTGTCCTGTTGCGTGTGAAACTAGATGTACTGTAACAATGCTGTAGCTTTGCATCAACTATGTGCCGGAGGGCTAAAAGTAGAGCAGGGCCCTCTCTGTCAAGCTGTTAGAATTATGATGATAATGAGAACATTATCACCCAATAACTAGCTTGAGAACATTCCAATTGTGTAGAGTTATTAGAAATTGTCTTGTTTTTCTTGCTCTGCAGAACCTTTTAGTATCTTTTAAGACTTGGTTCATTAACTGTGCTCTCACTGACCTTGTTTCCAGAAGCACAGCACCTGCAGAAGCATCAACAGCAGACAAAGGTAAAGTCTAGCTGACGCATTAAGCAGAGCGTTCTGTGTGTGTGTGTGTGTGTGTGTGTGTGTGTGTGTGTGTGTGTGTGTGTGTGTGTGTGTGTGTGTGTGTGTGTGTGTGTGTGTGTGTGTGTGTGTGTGTGTGTGTGTGTGTGTGTGTGTCGGGGGGATCAGTAAAAGTGCTCCCTCCAGAGAGGACAATAATTACGAGTAGCTGTAAAAGGCCGCCTGTCGTGAAGAACAAACATATGTCACTTCAGGTGTTGATCAAATGACTAATGTTGTGGGTGGAAGGTAATGATCCTAGTATTGTTTTTAAAGTTTCTTCAAAGAAAGAACAACTGCTGCTCACACTGTGATTCTAGAATGACTCCAGAAACGGAGCCTCCACGGCTTCACTGCCCCCAAAAGTCCAAAATTACCAGAGAATAAATGGCTTGGTCTCTCATGACACTTGCAAACTGAACAAGACCCTCAAAATTAATTGCAGCTGAACGACATCAAGAAACATCCTCTGCTCTGATCGATTCAGTGTTTTATCTCCTTCCGCATCGTGACCAGTCATCATTACCACCACACTACATAGCTCTCTATCTAGGCAGGTCTATAATAGCCATAATAAAAATGTGATGAACTGGTGAATACACTGGGATGCATCATGTAATTTCAAACTACTTGACAAACCTCCCAGCAGACGCATAAAAGATGACGTGATCAAATATGGAAAGATAATTATTCCAATGCTTAAAGTACATCCAAGCTTTTCAAAATAGAGCTGTTTAGGCTTGAACATATACAAGGATGTGAATACGAAGCACAGGACGGTTCTACTGCAAAGAAGGAAACATCAGAAGAGACTTGTGATCCACTGTGTCATACCGACCCCCTTGACTTATGAACTGCATTCTGGGGAGGTCTACTGTAGAAACTTCTTACTGGAAGCAAAATGTAATGTTACATGTCCCTGCAAGATTTGGTGCACATCCATGAATAACTCATATTAATGTATTTATTAATAAAGCAAAAAGCTGTAGATGTGATGGAGATAAGTGGTTCTGTAGGTACTGTACTGAAGAGATGCAGGTCTAGACCTGGAGCTAAACAGGAATCCAACTCAATGAATATTAGAGTGGGTGCTGAAGTACAGTAGCAGTTGCGTTCCAGCAGGCTGGCCCCGCCCCCTCTCACCCTGACTCCGCCCCCTCTCACCTTGACCGCTGCTGGGGCAGGTATAGAGGAAACCAGGAAGCACTAGTTGTTGTCTGTGAGCCAATGGCAAATAATCCACCAGGGTGTGTTGGAGGAATGAATGATAATTTCTCCACCTTACAGTGGTGCCACTGCTCCACATGGTGGGAGGATGTGAAGAAGCAGAAAGGAGTCCAGGTAAAGACACAAACGGTCCCATTGTCAGAGCATCCAGTCAGTAGAAGGCATCAGTCAATCTCTGGTCTCCCTGGCTTTTTCATCCACCAGAACCCTCTTCTGACAAACACAAGTCTATGAAGTGATATTTTAGTATTTTAGAGGAAAATATTTAAGTCCTTCATTCGCAGGTCAAAAGCAAAGTAATTTTTTCAGCTGTGGTTTTAATAATAGTTCCATATTCTATTAATTAAATTATTGTACATATATAACGGTAAAGGCAGAATGACACATTGTGGAATAAAGGGAGAAAGAGAGACTAACTAGAGAGAAAGTGGGAGAGAGAGAGGGAGGAAAAGATGAATGATGGAGCCTAAATGAAATGTCACTCCCAGTAATGGGAAAGAGGCCCTGGCAGAAAGCAGGTCACTTCAATTGCAAAGATATACTTAAGCAGCGTTGCCTGGAGCACAGGGCGTTTGACAAAACTGTTAACATCAAGTTCTCTACAGCAAATGAATGGAGGTGGGAAAACAATGCAGCCTGGTATCACACACACACACACACACACACACACACACACACACACACACACACACACACACACACACACACACACACACACACACACACACACACACACAGTATGCAGACATTCAAATGGCACCACATGTCATGCGTTTATACAACTACAGGGCAAATGGAGTCTGGCAGCTGTGCATTGTTTTGCAGCTCAGCTTTGTTGTTTTTCTTAATGACTATCTCAATAGTTTATTGACTGCAAAAGTCACGTCTGCTGAAGTAAAACGTAGAAGAAAACTGCCTCTAAACCTGCACCGTGATGCAGACTTTAGAAATACACACACTGCCCCTGGCACGAATCAATAGCAGGAGGATGAAATGCACTTCAATTTAATTAAGATAACCAGTGCATTCTAGCTCATAATCTGCCTCCATCGTTCTCCCTGCGCCTCTACCCAGGCCGGGGGGGAGGTTGTCACTAGGAATCTGGATTTAATCGTTTCTCAGATCAACGCTGTGTTTTTCTTCCCCAGAGCGTGTTCTCCCCCCCACCCCCACCCCCACCAGGCCCTCTTTGAAATGTCGTCTGGGGACTGTTCTGCTCCTGAAATGTGTTTGCTCTGGGGCAATTGGACTATTGGGGCTGGCGTCTTTAGATGAACTGGTTACAGTTTGCTGTGTGCTTGTGTGTAACAATGCAGCAGTGTTCTGATGGACTGAGCTCTGCTCCGTTTGGACCTGTGAAGACTGGGACTATCAGTGTCATGTCTCAGAGCAGGCGCAGATTTAAAATGTTGTGTTTATATGTACAAATACTGCTTTAAGAAACATGTTTTCATGATCTAAAACTTAGATCATCATTTCTACATATAAACACACGCATAACACCAAACCTAAACTCCCTGTGTGTATTTATCTATATTTATATATTTCATTCAATTTATACATATTTGCTCTGTGATGAAAAACCTGCATCGATTATACAGAACAAGTTTATTTAAGGTCAAACTATTTCCCATTTGATGGTTACACACACACCTGTGTGTTTTATATATATATATGATTGTGTTGATCCTTATATGGGAATATATCCCAGTTTCTTAATATATATATATATATATACCAGAAATTTGTTTTATACAGTAATAATTAGTTTTAACAGGTTTGTTTGAACTCAGTTATTTAGTAAGTTCGTTTTTTTTATTACAAACAACATTGTTTTTTTCTTAGTATATTTATCTAACCCTGAACCACAACGCGTTGTTTAGAAACAGGCCAAACAGGTCCAGGTCTAACAGAGTTACCACTGGCTGTGAATGGTGGTGTTGACTGGGCACCAGTGTAAGATGGGTTATTGCTGGGAGACAGAGGAGGAAATGACGGCACCAAGAAGCAGAGCACAGTAGCTGATATGGAACATGTGAAGGGAGAAATAAGATTGTGTTCATGTAATGGCATTTAATTTGAGACATAGCAGTGTGTGTTTCTCTTACGGTAAAAACTAGTAGTGCTATTGATTTTATCAAATCAATACTGGACCCCGCCAAAATAAGGGTGTTTGCACCTACAGTATGAACAAGCTTGTCTGACTGCTGATTAATATTGAGTATCTGCCGAAAGGGACTCAGGACCAATAGTTAAATTCACCTCAACAGAACCATCCAGAGTCTGTTGAGGTTACACGCTGAGAATTCCCAGTGCTCATCATCTCCTGATTATCAGCGTCTCCTCAAGGTTAACAGGAGTACACAGTAGAGCATCAATCCTGATTAGCTGATTAGCATACTCCCTGCATAATGTAGCTACAATTCATTACCTATTGAGTGAGTTCATTTCTGCTCCCCAGGAGACATCGATTCTCCCCACACAGACACAACACACACAGCTACACACACCTGCTCCAGTCTTCAAATCATAGTAGTTTTTTTTTTTTAACAAGTTACACACAAGAGTGGAAGTGAAAGAATCTCAGATTTTGATTGGTTTATTTACAATTTGACTAAAACTACCATTTCATACATGTGAACGGTGTAATAGTTGACAAAATATGGCAGCAACGTGTCTGGTCAGGTTTGAACACACCTGGAGACTAGTTATTATAGTTTGAGTGAGGCTGAGCGTACTGTGCGTTGATTTGGGACATGATCCACAACCCGTACAAACGCTAAACTAGATTCACTCATCACTCCCCAAATATGTTCATGCCTGGTTTTATAGGTGCAGCTGGTTTTAAAAAGTGATGCTGTCATGTTTGAAGTCAAATTCAGCAAATCTCAAACCAGTGTGAACACATTCCAAATCGCGATCAACTCAAGCAGATGTTTAGTCGCTTCTTGGTCGGATTTATTGAGATTTGCCACTGAAATAAAGCATGTCAAAGTAAATGCATCATTCCTAGTGCACATTACATTCCTGTATATCTGTTCTGTCCTTTATTAATAAATGTTAGAATATCAAAACACTTGCCATACTATGATTATTTTAGAGTTTTAGAGTCAGAGCAAGGCTGGTAACAATAAGACAGGATGAAAACTCGGGCGGTGTTAGCACATAACCATCCTGCACCTGGAGAGCTCCATGAGCTGCAGGAAGGAAAAAACGCCAGGAGGGAACACACTACCCCAAAAGAGAAACTGAGTGAAAACGCCTCCACAAACTGAAAATGTCCCAAAACAGAGAGAGAGAGGGAGAAAAAAGAGGTTCCACAGTTCATTTGCCAAAACGAGAGCCCCCGAAACCCCCAAACCCAGGAACATGGGGACACCGGTCAGGAAGTGATCGACAAACAGAGAAAGGACTGAGCTGAAAACAGGTTTGTTACCTGGCAACGATCTGGCAAACGAAAGGGGGAAGGAGCAGGTGGCTTAAAGCAAAGAGGAATAACCATCACAGGTGATTTCAAGCAGAGTTGGGAACAGGAACAGAGAGAGGGGACCGGAGGATTTTTCAAAATAAAAGCCCAGAAGTACTGGCACCGACTGCAGTAAAAACCCTGGTCTTTATTAAGACATGTGTTTTACTGCACACATGGTGTGATGAGAGTATCCTGATCCATCTACAGGTCCTCATGATGTAACACATGCACAGACGAGGATGAAAGCGCTAGAGCTCGACACAAACAGCTACCACTCACAAATTATCAGTCCTCGTCAGGGTTCTTTGTATTGCATTTAGCTGGGTCTTACTCACGTTACACCTTTGTAAAAGGTTAACAGTGACCAGTGGAGCAACTCCGAGCAAAAGTGGAAAAGATAATAGTTTGGAGTTGTGTCAGTGATGAAGCGCCAGCAGGAAAAAGGTACAAAGGATGTGGATGGGAAGCCGTTGGCAGAGAGGTAGGCGCTCTTTGTCAGCAGGTCCGTCCTGTGGTTGTCTGGGTGTGTTGTGTGTTACCGCTGCTGTTTGTTGGCAGGTGACCAGGTGGCACAGGGAGACGCTGTATAAGCAGCAGGAGTAAACTCAGTCACCTGAAAACGCTTGTATCGTTCCCATTAGGTTATTGAATCTCTGAACATGTGGCTACAGCGTTCAACCGGGCCCCCGCAGCTCCTCTCACATATTCAGTATATAGTCAGTAGTTGATGGTCTCTGTGTGCCTATTGACACTATGCTAGTGTTAATGTTTAATTCCCATGTAATGTACATAATATAAGATTGAAACAGATTATTCTTCCCACTCCATTGTGAATGTGTACACACTGCCTCAGGCTCACCCCTCCATTCGCCCCGTGCCACTGATGCCAGGCTTCCCCGTTCTCCATGTCTGGTTCACTTGCCAGCAGCTCAGTCAAGCACAGAAAACACAACTGGCCATGGACCCAACCAACACCCCCCCCCCCCCCCAGCTACCAGTGACCACCAACCCCCAATGTGTCTGTTACTCTCTGGCCTAAAACCATCACAGATGTTAGTATCACAAAAAGAAAGGCACATACTGTAAATACTAGTAAGTCAGATTAAGTCACTGTAAATTGATCATGAATGTGTGAATGGCAATATAAAAATATTAAAAACCAACAAGTACTAGACAGACTCAGTAAATGTTCAGATTCTCTGGATTAACAGGATGAAGGCGAGAGTAACACACACACACACACACACACACACTGAAATTGCTGAAAGAACTTACGTCTAGTCCAATTTTCACCTAATTTCTAGTGCAAAGTATTAGATATTGGGCTCCTAATTTCCTGTTTGGCTTCAACATAAGCTAGTTAAAATATAAGAAATAACATGTTAATACCTGGGGGGATAATTGTGGCTGTCCACCTACAGATACAGCTGAATTAATAGAGTGTGTGGCTGGTGCAGTCACAGAGTCACCTCCTGTACAGACTCCCTGAGAATCAGGTGCGTGAAGTTAATAAGATGCATCTAACTAAGGGCTGACTGAATAGTATCAGGTCCACTAGACACAGAACCCATTAAAACCTTTGTTAAACAGAGATTACTGCCTTTTGCAAATGCCAACAAGGAAAAGACAATAAATAAATATAACAAATAATGCTCCTGTTGACAATGTTGGAAGCAAAGCTTGGAAGGAACAAGACAAAAAAAAAGGAGGAGCTCTGGGTCGGCTGTGCTACAGGTGATAATCTAAAACTTGGACTTCACTGAATCCACCCAAACGTCCAGACAAATCAGACTCTAAACCCAACAAGTTAACAGAACTCAAAACCTATGAGGAAACCGATCACCTTAAAATACTGTATTTAAGTTAAGGAGCAATCATTTGTAAGTAAGTAATAACTTAAAACAACAAATTTAATCAAACTAAAAAGTTTTATTTGTGTGTTTTTTTATTGCACTGGGCTAAAAATGATTATTTCATTGACTTAAAGGAAAACTTCACAGATTTTCAATTTTCAATTTCACTGTATAGAAAATATGGAGGATGGTGTCCCTCCATTCTACCTGAGATCGTTTTTGGTCATCCCCCATTGAAAATCTGTGTTTTCGGTGTTAAAGTTTTCCTTTAATGTTTTTATTTCGTCGCTCGTTCACCCTGGACAGGTCGCCAGTCCATCACACGGCCACACATAGAGAGACAGACAAACATTTACACGGGCAAAGTTTACACTGACCAATCAATGTCGATCTCATACAATGAAAAAAGCGAGCAGTCGAAAAATATAAGCAAATTTACGTTACGTACGTTAAATGTCTGAGCACCAAAAATGAAAAGTAGGTTCATTGTTCAATGACATTAATAGTTATGAGTTCTGTTAACCTTTTCAGAGTTTAAGTTTAGCTCCTTCAATCTTTCTAAGTTAATAGAACTGTTCGGGTTTACGGTGTAGAAATGCAGCAGAAGCTGGTGACTGGCTGTGTGTCACATTAGCAGGAGTTACAGTAGGTAATTCTACTAAACGAGTCATAGGACAGTGTGAGAGTTCTGGAGGTGCACTAGTCATAGAAAATGCATTACGCATTGAATTAAAGCATCAGTGTGAGGAACCAGGAGTTGTTTCAATGATGTGATTCATGGACAGTGACAGCAAGCTCTCGTGTCTGTCGTCACTATGATTCAGATTTAGAGACATTTTCTATTTGGGGTTAAATGATTTGCATGAACGTTAGAATGTAGAAAACAGATTTGCACATAATTATTTGCATATGCCTAAATACTATAGGAACAGCATCTATGCTAATCTATATTCATCTATTGTAAATCCCTGATTACAGTTAATATCAACCGTACTCATCATACTCATCTATATACTCATCTGTAAATATTACCCATGTGTTCTCCTGCACTTACTGCTTATTGCACTTCTGGTTAAACATAAACTGCATTTTGTTGCCCTGTACTTGTACATGTGTAATGACAATAAAGTTGAATCTAATCTTAAAAAAACTAAAGATTTTTTGGAGCAGAGCAAATTGGTTGGGTGCGAGCGGTCGATGGTCTGATCACTGCCTCCATCCTCCTTCAGTAGAAATGCCACTTTACTGAGACAGAGGGAGGAAAGCATCATAAAACGTCTCACAGCGTCTCAGCGCTCACTGTACGTCAACAAATCAAACACACACATTAAGAAGTAACAAGGCAACACTCCTTTCTTCCTTCTCCTTGAAATATCATTGGCTTAATTGCTTAATCCACACACCCTTGGTGAAACCATTACAGAGGACACACTGAACACAGACAAGCAAACAATTCACACTGCAACGCTCTTAAACACTCACAGAGCAAGCGTCGCTTTTCATAGAGGTGGAAAAGGAAAGAGTTCGAAAAAGCTGTACCTTTGCTTTTAGCTAGAGGAGCAGGAGGAAGCGTAGACAGAGCAAAGGATCCATCGGGCCAAGAGAGTCCAGGCAGAGAGAGAAGAGAACAGCAAGTATGAGTTCACAATGTATTCAGTGCATCAATACATGTTCTGATGCTAAACCAAGAACGCAACACGCTGGAACATGCAGTCACACCACAGAGGCTCTGAATGCTACGACACTGACCCACAAACATGGTGGAGGTGTGAAAGCAGCACGAGCTGCTAGGTTAATAAGTTCCCTTCAACCATTGGTTAAAGTCAGTAGATGATTGTAGTAGATTACATTTAGTAGTAATAGGAACTACTCATGTGTATTTTGTTATTGGCTGTCTGAATAAAGACAATGGTAACAGAATGAAGAAGGAATTCTGCCATTATTCTGTCATGAGAATCATTGATTCGACCAATGTCTGATTTGTGGCCTGGTCATGATGAAGGACTCCCACTGAGGAAAAGTCCCATTCAGAAAACTGTATAAATATGGGTCCTTGGTGTCAAACTGCTCATTTAACAACTAAAACTAACAAGAGCAACATTAACATGGGATGATGGTTTTCCCAACAGGGGTGGGAGACTAGTTCTTCCAATACTTTAAAGCTTCCTGAGAATCAAGCCCAAATGGACACAGTCAAATAATAAAATGTGGGAAAAGTGTCTAATGATTAGTGACACATTTCTACTTCTTCCTCTACTGTGTGTAAGCATGGTAAAGTCACTGATCCTGGGTTTATTTTGAACAGATCAGTAATTTTTACAGAAACACTTTCACATAGATGGAGAGTTAAGTCTCGACTCCTTATCCTGCTACACTGGGCAGTTCATGTGTCTTTGGGGGCACAGCTATTATTAACAGTGACTTGTTTGGGTCAAATCGGATCCAGTGAGTACAGCAGCACCAGTAACATAAACTGGTTTTGTAGGAAAGTACAGTAGCAAACAATCCCCCTTCCATATAACATGCTATATACATAGAATCATGCATTTCTATATATATAGTCAACACAAAACCACACAGAGCCACACTGGAAACTCAAGACTTGTCAGAGGGAGAGAGCCGTACCTTGTTCTGCCATCATATGTGCAAGGCCTTGAGAGCAGAAGGAAGGAAGAAGCAGAGGGAGGCGAAAGAGAGAGAGAGAACACTGAGACTCAATCCTCATGATACATGTTTGTCCGAGCAGGAGAAGCATGACATCAAAACACACTGACAAGCGTCAAAGCTTCCTGCAGCTGAGCAGGAGGCTTCCCGGGAAATACGAGTAGAAGTAATAGCACTGTCAAACCTCATCACTGCCTCAGTTTAGGAGCTCACTGACCTGATATACGGGTTAAAACCTGCAATGAATAACGTTAGGACGCGGTGAATATTACACTGACACACTGTAGCACTGACTTAGCTCAAATGGCGTGTGTCATGAATCCAGTATGTTACTATTTAGCTCTGAATCTCTCTCACGGGTTGACTGTGTAACAACATGTGTTACATACTTGCACTAATTTCTATATCGATCATTTGGAAACTTCAACCTAAATCCACTACACCTTTATGCCCCTTCTAACTGTCTGACCACTTAGCTCACTACAAATAAGTGCAGCCACCTTTCCCCACTTCCAACTCACCTCGGGTATTGCTGATGACCTCTGGAACAGAAGGAGACAGAGAAAACAAGCAAACAGACAGAGCTTTAGCAACACTCATATGACTTGCATGTTGATTATCATGCAATAGATTCCATACAGAGAGCCGGCAGTGGGCACGGCCATGTGTATGTGACAGGGGAAATCATCAACACCTAGTTTAAATCATAGTGAAATTCAGAGAGAAATATCCACCATGAAGCAGACAGCATTCGTCACACACACCATCATCATCATCATCATCATCATCATCATCATCATCATCATCATCATCATCATCATCATCATCATCATCCTCCTCCTTCTCATTTTAATTATAAGGACACACACATAGAGAACTAGCTTATGAGCTACATAATATTTAGACTATTCCGTTTTCAGTACAGGACACTTTCTAGTTCACAGACCCGTTTCTGTTCATGTGCAAAGGAGAACGTTCCAGAGTTGTCATTGTTTTGAAATAACAGTAAATCTTCATCTCTTTCACGGATGTGAGATCCTGATTATAATCGGCTCCCTCATGAATCCCAGTGGCAGATTCCTGAGCTCCCTTATCACAAGGTTATGACTTGGGGCATCTTGACCTTTGACCCCGTGTCCTCACAAATTAAATCAGTTCAACTTCCCATCACTCCGGGGGGCTTTTCAAAATGGCAGCTCGTCCTGGTTCCATGAACAGTGATCACACGTTCACATTTGAGGAGACACCTTAAAGAATGGACAGCTCTGTAATTTATTTAGCTGAGTGGTCGTCGTCAGAATCCCTGCTCTTCTATGATGACTCATATACTCGGCTTTATCTAATTAGGTCACTCCCACAAATGAAGTAGCTGAAATGAATTAAAAGGTAATTGAGTTGAGATGCATTCAGTGTTTTATAGAGGACTAATTGGGAATGCTAGGCTATTAATGTGAATGCGAGCAGGAGGAAGCCAATCAGATATGCATTAGATATTAATTCACCGACTTGTGTAAGATGTGTGACAGAGTTGGTCAAACGGTCGTGTGGGACGTGAGAGTGTGTTTGCATAATCTCACTGAAGCCTCGACCCCTCTGGATGTTTTCAGATTCACTGGCCTCAACAATCAAATAGCAGCAGAAGAGGAAGCCTCTGAACAGGAGGAGATTAAATAAGATTATGAGTGTGTGTGTGTGTGTGTGTGGGGTGGGGGGGGGTCTCTTAGCAACTCTTCTTCTGAGCTGTGTCTTCACCTAAGATCTTGTCTCCAACTCAGTCTTTCCTCAGTCTAATAAAAAGCTGTTTTCTAGATTTTAACAACAACCTGTGGTTGGCACTTTGTCCTCATTTGTCCCGATGTTAGGTTCCAAGCGATGACAAAGATCCAAAAAAAACTAGGATGCTTCCTCAACCACACTCTGTTTGTCTTGTCTGTAATCTGTAAAAAAACAACCTCTACTGTTTCTGTGCATGTGTCCATATGCGGAAGCTGGTGCTAAAAGCGAAGCAGGGAGAGTCTAAGAGGCCGTTTGGGCTTCGTTGGGTCATGAAGGGGTCCATGTACAGTACAGTACACACACCCCACAGGAGCTCTGACGCTGGCCCCTCTGTAGCCAGTGTAGCACCAAGACGTCTGCAGTAGTTTTATGGCTCTGTGCTACTGGAATGTTTGTGTGTGATTGGACCAGACCAGCTTTTTTACTCCCCTCACGATTCATAACTAGTCCTTCCTCTGACAGTTAACCTGCTGCACACTAGGAGCAGCATATTTACTGATCAGTGTCTAATAACCAGAGAATGTTATTGACTTCATGTCGGAGGATTGAATATTGTGGCTGATGTTCGTACAAACAACTTCCATCACTGGACACATAATCTGGGTTAAAGTGGAACTTCTTTTTATTTGAAATCCAAAAGGTGAAGCAAAGATACAAGAGGATTAGAGCTGAAGGTGGATTATTAAAAGGGATGATTCATGACGTGTTGGATAAAGCTACTGACATATTTGGCCTTTTTCTCCACAACTGATTGTTCCTGCTGATCTCAACATAAACGGTAAGCTAGTGCTATGTGGCACATGCTGCGCACACGCGCACCACGCGGCCCCAGCGGATGAGGGATCGGGTCGCTGCGGAGCCCAGGGCCCGAGTATTATTGTTTTCATCATCATCACTGTAACAGCCATAATCCCGTGACCGACCGATTTCACCAGCAGCCGCGTTTTATGGTGAGACGAACACGAGGGCAGCTGGAGACGCAGCCAGGGAGGCTGCTGAAGCCATCTGCTCGTGTCGGGGTGTCAGTGATCCGCAGCTAGACGAGAGCAGTCATCCAGCGCAGAGTGAAACCTGACTGAATGTCCCCCGATAAAGACAAACCGCTGACAGCGCCTTCCCGGTGTCATCGCCACCAAACTTCAGTCCAGTCGGATTGCAGAGTTCAGTCTCTCTGAGCTCACTGAAAAGAATCCAAATCTATTTGTCTTGCTTTTACATCTAATAAGTCAAAACGTCTGCAAACAGAACAAGTGAACCTTCACTTCTCAAATATAATGACAGTATTTGACGAAAAACAAGACAAAAACACTTTGTAAGATTTCGATTTTTGCAGGTTGGAGTGAAGCCATCTGCTCGCGTTGGGACATTTAGAGAACTGAAGGCTCCATTTTTAAAGCAAAGCTTCTGTGTCCATGCAGCTTCATTGTCTTTTATTGGAATGTTTGGAGCTGCTACTTCTATCCAACAGACCAAAAGACAATGTATGTGTAATATACAATGTAATTTAAATATGGTTCCTCAATAATGCAGGAATCCAAATTAATATTGAATTTATTATATTAAATACTATGGTATTTAAAAACACTGACAACTCTTCATTAGGCAGAACAGAGGCCAAATGAAGGTCAGACAGGCTGACGTGATGTTTAATAAACAGTTTGTCAATAGTTTCTAGTCTTTCTTTACAGTCTGATGGGTTTAAACTGGGTGATCTTACATGTCTGTGCTTACCCAACATGCTACACGGTATATACCCACAGTTATATAACCAATAAGCATATGGCATACGTTAACGTCATTGCTCTGATAACTGGCTGCATATGAAAAACTAAAACTAGCAGCGTTTTCTTTTAAATGATCCTCCACAGGTCAGAGGGGCATCGTCACATGCTTCCTGTACCACAACCACACCCTCAGTTGGATGAGCCACCCAGTTAAAGCCCACATAAGACTGCAGAAGTATCCTGTGTTATACTGTAGTCAGTCTGGCTTTACACTAAAAGCATGTGATTCTGACAGATGTCTTAGTAAGCAGGTTTTTTAACATCATTCAGTCAGTTTGTGTGAAAAACCATCTGCTGCTCAGTATCAGACTCTGTTGGTCTGAGAATGAGTTATAGGAGCTTTACATTGGAGCGGAAGAGGGTGTGTGTGTGTGTGTGTGTGTGTGTGTGTGTGTGTGTGTGTGTGTGTGTGTGTGTGTGTGTGTGTGTGTGTGTGTGTGTGTGTGTGTGTGTGTGTGTGTGTACTTGTACTTCTATTGATGTGAGTCCCAAAAAACCTATTTTTTGGGACTCACATTTTGACAAAGTGAGGACCTGTTTGAGGATTAAGATGTGATTTTAGGGCTGAGGTTAGAATTGAGTTTTGGTTCGACTTAGAGCAAATATTAGGCGTCTGCCTTTAGTTGTGATGGTGGAGGTCCTCACTTTGACGCACAATACAGGAATGTGTGTGTCTTTGTGATCAGCTGTTGGGTACATTAGACCTGAGTGGGTCTGCCTGTGTGACCTGACGATGCAGCATCGGGATCAGCTGATCTGCTTGTTGTGATGACGAGAATAGACGAGTCCCATGCGTTTGACTGGTCCTCGGAGCAGAGATGGTGCAAGCAGCAACCCAGCGTCGTGACAGAGCTCTGGCTGAGCTGGCACATTTTATTCATTACTTTACCCACCAGCAGGTACAGTATAGAGCAAAGACGGCTAAGAACAGACGGGCTCACGATGAGTCGAAAACCCTCAAACATCCCCGTGTCTCAGGCAGACAAAGATAAAGTAAGTCTAATCTCTAAATTCCAGATTCCCGTCCTTTGTCTGTTTAACCAGGATTTGGCTTCGGTCCAAACGGGATGTAAATTCCATTTTGGTGGAAGGTTCAGGAAGGAGATTAAAAGACACACATGGAGGGAAACAACTGCTGAATAACATGTTAAAACAAATTAGCTGTGATCTACTATAGTTAAACAGAAACAGTACAGTGACTTTCTCATCTAAGTGATATTGATCGTCTTCCGAGGAGTCTGATCATTGCGCTCCTCAGCGCCGGAGGCCGCGGTGTGTCCGGCCCGAGGAGCGCGTATTGATTGGGAATAATTAAGTGCATGGCAAGAGTTTTCTCAGAGCACAGAATAAGTGGGGAGAGGCGACGGATCCATTCCAGGCGCTGGCTGCATGTTCCCCAGTCAGCGGCGTCAGAGGATTCATCAAAACACAGCCAACACTTTACATGAAGCGTGTGAAGGTGTCTTTTAGTGAAGAGGGATGCGTGCGTGTGTGTGTGTGTGCGTGTGTGTGTGTGTGTGTGTGTGTGTGTGTGTGTGTGTGTGTGTGTGTGTGTGTGTGTGTGTGTGTGTGCGTGTGTGTGTGTGTGTGTGCGTGTGCGTGTGCGTGTGTGTGTGTGTGTGTGTGTGTGTGTAGGACCTTGCTAAAGACCTTCCCTTTAATAGGAATTAATTTTGCTCTGGGTATTGAAACACAGCTCGGGCAAAATTCTCAGCACAAAGGGATGTGGTATAAAACACCTGCCATCCTGTGATTGGGTGAAGAAAAGGGGCTCAGGAGGTTCCATTCTCTCTGCAGGCAGCCTTATCAGCGCCTGCAGGACCAATGCCATTAACCTGCGCCTCCCTGGCTAACCACGCGCAGATTAGCTCTCTGATTTTTACAGCTCGGACCCACACGCGCACGCACACACACACACACGCACACACAAACACAATAACAATGACCAGAGACTCAGCCCACAAAGTCAATCGAGCTCAGAGCCATGATACCAGGTGTGAGACCAGAAACAATCTGTAGACCAGAAAGATATGGAGCAAAGTTATGGGAAAAGTTCTGAGGGTTGTTAACAAGTGACCTGACAAACGCCACAATCAGCCGCATCAGCGCAACACAACGATACGGGTCAGGACCGGGCTCGGCGTTACCTTCTCTGCAGAAGCGGCCCTTGTATTCTGTCTTGGAGCAGTCACACACCGCCTCCCCGTCCACCACGGAGCACGTCCCGCCGTTCTCGCACGGGTTCACGGTGCACCACCCCTCCGACTCCAGGGGCACCTTAAGGCTTCCCAGGAACAGAGGCCGCGCGTTGCCGTATTTGAGGTCTGTGATTGTGCCTTTGAAGGGCTGCATGTTCCTCACGGTCAGTAACGTGAGCGCGCCGCTGTGGATGTCCTGAGGCACGCCGCCCACGAACAGGTCGCTGACGATTTTCATGAACTGCCGCTGGGGCCGCACCTCGTCGGCCTTGGCCTGGCCGTCCAGCACCAGCGTGGTGCGCAGGTTGTACCTGCTCACCGTGGCGAAATGCCAGGCGCCGTCGTCCACCCGCCCGTCGGACGCCACGCTGGTCTCGGCGCAGTCGATGCTGAAGCGCAGCCGCAGGCGGCCTTCGGCGACCGACAGCTGCAGGAAGTCGCAGTAGCCGCCGTCGTCGAAGTACAGCAGCAGCGCCGCCGAGGCCTCGGTCTTGAGCTGGAAGCTGAGGTCGCCGCGGGTGCTGGCGTCCCAGCGGAGGTAGCGCGCCCACTGACCCGGAGTGCCCAAAAAGTCTAGTCCCAGACATGCGCTGAGGAAAACCTGCAGTCGGACGGAAAAACTTAGAAGATCCATCGCGGAAAAGGAAAAATGTGTTAATCCAAGGTCTTAGGGGAATCGAGTAGGTCGCTCGGACTGAACCTCTGGGATCAACGGTTTGTGCAGGTTGTTTACATAAATATTTCTTATAAAAATATGTTTTTAAAGGGAAAAGGGCAGAAGTGGAGAACAGTCGTCGCAGTTAACAGTCTGAAGCCCAGTCACATCAGGGAACGAACCAGCGGCGGCAATGGTTCGGTTTTCTTCCTCAAACGCAGATCCCGCGACCCGTGGCGCCAGCTGTGGGAGTCGCTTCCTCTGTGAAGGTGCGCGGAGTGGTCGCCTTCATGTTGTCCACGGGCAAACGGAGCTGACATGGGTCCCTCTGGAGTGTGAGACAGGAGAGTACAAGGCGTCAGCAAGCATTGATCCAATCACTGCTCATAATCCAGCAAACACCCTGAAGCATGTGTTTTAAACCTATAGCGGCCTTTATTAAAACGGTTGTGTCTGTTCACGCTCCAAATATGGACTTGCTGCATATTTCTTTGATTCAGATCTAATATAAAAAAGTTAAAGAAATAACCATAATAAAATAACCCACATTCAGTTTGGTCATTTTTGTATCTGGTCTATGCTTCGTCAGCAGACGCACCAGTTGGCTCAGCTTTGACCACAGATATCCTATGGGATTAAGATCAGGATCATAGGCGGACATTTTAATAGTCCGGGGTTTTGTTCTTGTACTGGGTCCTGACCTGTGACTGAGACCCGGCTTTCACCACATTATCTTCAGTTTTCTTTGTTCTCTGCGCAGGATCAACGCATCCTGTGCCAGATGCAGCACAGCAGCCACAGATCTGAACTGAGCCTGTTTCCCACCGGGGGAATGAGTTTTTTCTCATCTGTGCAAATACCATTTCCCAGAGGTCCATATACAGTACAGGATTTTCTTTTTCCTCCTCTGTCTCTGTATATCATGGCCTGGTAGCAGCAGAAGGTTCCTGGTTCGAGCCCCACCTCCTTGAGGAAGTCTCTTCTCACTGCTCCAATTGCAGAGATACATTTCTACATCACTGGGATCAATAAAGATTTAATTCTATCACATTTGAAACACGTGTTCCTGAGAGCAAATATGACAAAAACACATTTTCCAAATGCAAATAGGAAGAGAGGTTTTATAGCCATAATCATATTTGTTGTATCATTTGTTTCCTTTGAGTGTGGATGGTGCAGTGTGAGCCTGAGTCTAGTTGTGTTTGAGGTTTTCTGCTATTTTCCATCTTTTTAATCATCCGTCCAGGGAGGTTGGCTCCAATGGTGCTTCGAAGGCTCAGGTTCTTCACTTTCTCGTTATCATTTGCTTCCACCTTTGATTCCAAACTGCACCAGTCAAGTGGTTTGGTTACTGTACATCCCTACCAGGTGTCAGTTTAGTCTAACGCTTAGTTGCCTTCAGTCTCCTCATTTCCAGGCTCTCCAGGTTCCAGGACACTCACTAGTTATTAGTTTGATTTTTAATGTGCTTCTGTTGAACCACATTTTAAAAGCAAACGCTTATTTATTGTTACTTTTGTTTCAGCAGTGACCAGTGTGGGCCACACGTTTGTTCACAAACCAGTAGCATTGATTCCAGTGCAAGCCCTCCTAAACTGCCCTAACTGGCTGTTTACATTATTAGCAGTTTGTGTTTTACGGTTGTTATTTGGGAGCCTGAATGTTCCTCTACTGACTGTAGAAATCAAACATTTTACCTTAAAGACATGAAGTAAGAATACTTCCAATCATCTTATATCATATCTACATGCAAAATGTCCTCAGACCTGAATAGATGTACACTCAGCACCCAATACAATGTGTCTTTCATAACGAAGCAGATGAGCTTTGTTTAGCGCTAACGGCTGCTAACAGCTAACGCTCTGTCACCGTTACTAATTAAAATCCTCTTATTTTCTCCTTCACTCATGTCGTAGCAGGTATCAGTCATCTGCTGGTGAATTAGTCCCATTCTTCCGTCCGTCAGCCTGATGTTATCTGAGGCCCAGCAACCAGACTTCTACTGAGGTCTGTTCACTGATTCAAACAGGTCCAAACACAGGTGCTGATAGAAATCATTTAAAAAGGTCCTGTGTAGAATCCTGCTGCATTCATATGAGTCTGGGTTCGTGGAGACACCCACTTTGCTCCTTGGCTCGATCCTTGAACCTCAGTCTCTGACCCAAAAACCTCACAGGCCCAAATTCAGCTCCAGAGCTGATTGTGTGGTTTTAGTCAACTAAAGCACAATTAAATGCAGTTTAATTCATGAGCCAGAGAAGGTTGGATGCGAAGTGAAGTCTTTTCTAGATTTTATACTGAAATAAATAACATGGATTTATTATCTGACTGCATTTATTCATCCCTATAAATTTTAATAAAAAAACATATTATGTTCATTATTTTGAAAAGTGTCTCGTCTGCTGCTGAGTCAATCAAAACATGTGAGTCGAATTAATTACAATTATTAAATTACAAAAGACAAACATTCATAAGCAGAAGCTACATATAAAACGTTTTTAATTCTTGTTATTGAGCCAGAATTCTCCATTTCTTTAAATTAAAAACATGGACATGTAATAAATGTTAAAACTTCATTCATTTTACATTTCAGGAGCAGCAGTGAAATAAAAACTGGCTGTGGATCGTTTTAAATAAATGGATTTATTTTTACTACAACGTATTATTAAGTTTCAATTAAAAACACAGTGGCCATCTTTGAACTCACCCACAATGTGAAGCTGCTGCATTTAATTATTTCCACATATTAGAAAGATCTTCCCTCCACTAACACACATCCTGATTTATTTTTCTTTATTCGGAGCTGTTATCTTGCTTCGGCAGAGCCTCCTGCTCTGGGCCTCATGCATACTGAGCTGCTTATCTGGATTCTATTAAATAAGTAATATCAGTCAATCAAGGCGTCGCGGAGCTTCCTCCTTGTTCCATGTTGTGGGATTATGTAGATCATTATTATACAGTTTCTGTCACACTGGAGCAATGTTTGCTCATATTTGATCAAATATGGAGCATTAAAAGATTCCACCCATGTAAAATGTGCCTGTTTTAGAGCTCAAACACGTTTTACAATGTGTCATCTAAATAACAAATAATATTAAAATGAATGAAATACTAAGAAAAAGTGAATGGGCCTTTAAAAATAAAATAATTAAAAATTGTTTTGTTTTGTTATTTAATGGCTACAGTCTCTGTCTCGTTTTTTAATCCTGCTAATTCTGAGCTAATAAACCCAAGAACCTGCAGGATTTTAACTGAACATAAATAAGTATGTGTGTAACTGCAGTTTGACTTGACACCGTGGTGTGTGTGTGTGTGTGTGTGTGTGTGTGTGTGTGTGTGTGTGTGTGTGTGTGTGTGTGTGTGTGTGTGTGTGTGTGTGTGTGTGTGTGTGTGTGTGTCTTTTGTTGCCGTGTGCCGAGCATTAGGGGTTAAAAGGCTAAACGACATGGATCATTGTTCTCGGTGAAAGGCTTCTTTGACAAACCCCACAGGGATGAGTCGACACACACACACCGACAAAAGGCGGCAGCACTTTGGATCTTATTAACAAGCACCAGGACTCGCATGAAGAGTGCGTGTGTGTTTGTAAATGCAAATAATAGCAGCCCATCGGCCGGCCCCTCGTGTTTAAACGGATGCCACTTGCTGGTAATTTTACAGCAGGTGCCCTGAAACACACACACACAACCACACACACACACACACACATATACACACACACACACACTGATGCCATCCGGTTGCACTGACAAAATGTCCTCCACAGCTCAGAGAGCAGCCTCCGTCCCTCAGACTCTGCTTCCCCTCAGACTGAGGCGCCTCACGTTCTTTCATCTCACAGCAGATTCAGAGAGGTGCCATTTTCCCCTCGCCCGTCTCCACTGCTGCTGCTGCAGTGCCGCGCTCTGAAATCGCTTGACCAGGACGTGCAACCTGCCAGCGAGGAGGCGAGGAAGGAATGGAAAGAGAGGCAGCGACAGAGACAAGAGGGAGGGATGTTCCACCTCATCCACTCCCACTCATGCATCTCATGACACACCCCGCTGCTACTCTTCCTCTTCTGTCTTCATCACGTTGCAACCGCACACATTTCGAGCGAGCCACAAACGTTTGTGACAAGAGAACAGCAGTGACTGATCCGCTCCTCATCCCTGTGTACTGGAGAACACAGGGATTATTGGTATGAATAACAGCTTCATTTGATATCACTGCCATAGACCGAAGCCTGAGCTGAAGAAATGACAGCTTGTATTTCAGTTATTAGTGGAATACACAATCAACTCATACAAATCTCACTTCTGTCGCCCAACAGACGACGTATCAGCACAGAAATGCTGCAGCGGGACTGAATTCTGACCAAAGAGCTGAATTAAATCATCAGAACATCCAGTGTCGCAGCTGAATATAGCAGCCAGTTATCAGCTCTGTCTTTTTAATGGATCTCAGTCTGATCTTCATCCACATGAAAGGCAGGACGACGCTCGTCGATTCTGACGGGACTCGACTTTTCCACAAACCGTTCCAGTCGTTCTGCGGCTGCCGTCAAACACACACAGATATGGTGCGGTTGTTATTTTTGCGGAGGATGCAGCGTGGGCACCGTGTTGTTATCCCGCTACTCTGCAGGCAGGACACGCCTTCTCTGGGCTCCGAGGTTCTGCTGCAGCACCCTTCACAGCATTACATCACCCGGCACTTCTGATGCCTGCACACAGCACCAAGTGCCCGGCAGAGACGCTGGGATGGACATGCACTACAACATGTATACACATATATGTATATACGTAAAATACACCCTACACTTCCACATACACAACCAGAGCCTGCACACACCCCACCAGTGAACACACACGCACACACACACACACACACACACAACCAGCAGCCGTTTATGTAACATCACCAGCCTCTATAAAGGCAGACACTGGTCTTTTCCTTTTCCTTGTTTCTCTTGTTTTTGTTGTTTATTATTGGACAATGTTCATGTAATGATAAATTCAAGCTTAAAATATAACACATTTAATAACATTTTTAGTCTGAATAATGTATAAAATAATCTCAACAAATCAAAAAAACACTAGTATTTCTGTTTCATTTTTTTTATTAAATAGACCTCTTAGTTATAAATCTGAGCTGCGGCCCAGCGGTGCTACACTGCTGCACGTGAGGCAAAAATAACGAAAGGAGTGCGTGACACACGTTCGCGCGCCCGCGCACACACACACACACACGGTCCGAACACAGAAAAACGCGCAAATTAAGGAAAAGACGAATGCTGAAAAAAAAAGGCTGCGTAACATCCCAGAGGGACGAGCGTTACCTTGAGAGCCCTTGGCTTTTTGCGCTTGGGTTGTCAGCGCAGTTAATCGGCTGCCAACCTGAACCAAAAATCAGGACAGCCAAATTACCCCAAACAGCCTCCATCCTACCCCCAACAACCCCCACCCTCACACCGACGGGAGGGGAGGCGACAGAAGCTGCACAAACGACAGCAACATTATATCTCACGTTAAAGGAATAGATAGAAAATCTTCTTTTTAAACCGAATAAATATCAATGTTGACATTTTTAAATACATTTAACGCCATATTTATTTTAAATTCAAATTTTGCAGCGCAGCAGTGTTTTTTTTTTTAAACGTTGTAAAAACGACCGTTTCTTTTATTTTTCTTAATTTAATTCTTTAATTGGCGTCGAGTCCAGCTGCGTTTGCTGGTTTAGAATCCGGGACGTGTCTAGTTAACGGAGCAGGTAACGTGGCACCTTTGGGCCTTTTTCCGGGCGCACCAACGCAATGTGTGGATGGGTCACGCCCATTCTGCTCAAGCCCGTTTGGAGAAAAAAAAAAAAGAGGCTGATTAGGAATTCCCCCCGCATAAACGCACAGGAATCATCTAATCCCATTACCTCTTCAGATCCGACACACGGAAACGTGCTGCGGCGAAGAGCGTCAACCTGTTCTTTTCGTGAACGCAGCACGTCCTCGCCTTGACTCGAACTCCTCCTGAAACTGCAGCTACTAATCATTTTAGATCATGACACAATCGGGCGAGACGGAGGCCTGGACGCTCCGGCAGACAGTGGGGTTTTATTGCGCATAACCCAAGGCCTTGAATTCTCCTGCAATTAAAAAGAAATCTGCCACAATCGCAGGAATTGCCGCAGCGGAAACTAAAAACTTTTACCAATTTATAATGAAAATTACCACCACTAAAGGGCGCGAGTCGGATCCGAAGCTCAGGCCCATTTTGTGTTTCAGTCCCCTTTTTTAAAAAAGCCTATGCAGCACGAGATGCGATTTAAAGAGCCGGACTTCAGTAAAGCTCCCTCATGTCCCTGCGGACGCCATTTGACCCACAAGGTTAAAAAAACGAAATAATCCATTTGATCATAATCATCCTTTCGGTAAAATCGCATTTCCCCGCACAATTAATCCGATGTATCGTTGTTTAAAATTAATACTTCGGCAGATTTGTTTAACGGAACGGTTCTTTTAGATTCATAGCCTTTTTAAATTCGGGGTCTAAACGTGGCTTCTCTGAAATGCGACGACTTTCGTCGAATTTTACCGACACGTGCGCGCGCGCGCGCGCGCGTGTGTATTTGTAGGAAAAACAGGCGCGCAGACACAAGGAGCTGGGTAGGCTGGTGCAGGAATGTCCTCCCAGCCTGCGGAGCGTCGCACAAAGAGAAGGTCACGTCCCAAAGTGTAGGTCAGGCCGAACGCTCCAGTTACGGCCGGGAGAAAAGCAAAAGAGAAGCGCATGTGTTATTTAGCGGCGTGCGTTTGGGCGGACACGGGCGTGGGGGGCGCGCCGACGTGGAGCAGGTCGGTTTGACATTCTAACATTAACTGCCAGCGGCAACAATGCGCGGACACCGGATACCTGGCGTCCGCATTATTTATTCATCATCATCCTCAAAACGAGGCGACAGAAATTGTGTGGGGAAAAAAAACGCGGTTTGGGGCTTTTAAAGGGCGTCGACGTGCCTCATCCCTGATGCCACGAGACATGTTTCATCAGCGCTTGGCCGCGTTGGAAAATAAAAGGAATAAATAAAATTGATAATTCATATCGTATACGTCGCCTCAGGGGAGCGGAAAGGACGCGTGTAACGGTACACCCGCCTCCGCTCCTCCGGGGCCAACATCACAAAACTGCCCACTGTGAAGCCCGGAGAATCCTGCGAGGAGACTCATTCGTGCTCCCTCCTGCCACACGCAGGAAAAGTCCCGTAAAGTGTGAGTTCCGTGGCCGCACCTGTCCGGCGGGCAGCGTGAAACTCGAGCCGCGTCCGCCCTCGCGTCTCCTCTACCTGCTCCCGTTCCTGCCACCGAACCATTGCGCTCCGAAGGCTTCCCCTGACGCACCGGCGTGAACAAGTTGGAGGCAAACGCCACTCTACTGACCTTAGTTAAATAAGAGTCCACCGGCAAAATCCAGCCGTAAACTCCACCGAGGCGCGGTTGTTTTTTTAATCCAGCTTCGTTTGACTGGCAGCCGTGTTTGTGCGGGACGCTGCCGGTGCGGGCACCGGGCGGCTACCGGGGCAAGGCTCGTTCCTCACAGGTGCGTCGACCACGGTGCATCATGCGCACATCAGCCGCTGTTAGGCTCGGCGCGACTCGCAGCGGCTGCAGGCAAGAGGCGCACGCACGCACGCACGCACGCACGCTCCAGAGCGCACACGCGCGCCACTCGGGGTCCGCCTTCCACTCCGCACCGGCACACGCCATTTAAAGGCGCACGGCACGGGCTCGTCTGTCTGTGGCGCCGACGCGCGGGCGCGTGCGCGCACTCGTTTCAGTGTGTCGGAGCCTCTTATTAAATAAAACGGTTCACATGATTTGCGGATTCGACTCAGTGGGTTTGGGAGTTTGGCACTTCCGTTCGTTTCAGTGGCTCAGTCACAGAGAGACTCGCAGTGTTAATAGAGCAATTTTCCAAATGTGACATTGGCAGCTGTGGTCAAAGCTGCAGTTGACTGATGTGCGCTTCGTGTCTTATGTCATTTCCTGTTAGAAAGAAGCCAAATCCACCGTAGGAACACTGAACTCCAACACGACGAAACGAACGGGAGACGTTAGGTCCCAGAGTCAATTTGAATAAAAGTGTCATTACAATGATAGCGTTCGTCAGCTACGATAATAATGAATGAGTATCAGAATGACGCGATGCGGAACAGCATCGTCTCCTCGTCTCATCTGGACGGTGCACGTGTTAATCTACAACTTCATTTGTGCTGACTTTATTTTTGGCTTCTCACTGACAACGTTCCACATTCGGATTAGAATGTTTTGACCGTTTTATGTATTTGTTTTGGATTTATAATACCAATTATTACCAATATTCATTTTGGGGTTATTTTGAGAACAAAATATAGCATAAATTTAGATTTGAAAACGCCCTAAAGATTAGGTTACATAATAATAATAATAATTCCTAATAATATTTAATTAAAAGCTAAATAAATAATAATAAATATACTGATAAAATATACTAATATACTATAATATTACATTGAAAATCAATAAATAAAATTACACTTTTAATTCGATAAAATGTTGCATCAAAGTCCAAAAGTGTGACTCATTTACGTTTGGACAGACATAACATTCAAAAATGTTGTATAAATTAATCAGCAAGTCAAAGCCACAGGGTTCAGGTGTCTCTGCGAACAGACAACGAAAACACAAACAGGTGTGAGGTACGAATAAAACTGTGATGGGCACAACACAAAAGACTGGTGATGGTAGAATAGAATAGAATAGAATAGAATAGAATAGAATAGAATAGAATAGAATAGAATAGAATAGACCCGCTGCCATCAGCTGACATCCACCTTTCACCTTCTCCTGGGCTTGAATTTTCAACAGTAATGCAATTCCAGTGTGGACGGATGGACGGGTGGACAGATTAGTAGAGTCATAACTCTCAGGTTTTATTGATACGGATGAAACTGGCTGTAGGTGGTGGTCTGAGTGCTGATGAGATGGGCCAGGAGGAGTAAAACGTCCAACTGAAACAAAGGGATAATTTAAGGAAGAATAGGTTATAAATAACCCAGTTACTGAAGACGCATCTCTGCTGTCGGCCATTTTAGGTTTCTTTTGCCTCCTACCTTTGGAGTGTTTCCTTGTTCTGGCATCCTCCATCCTCTGGGATCGGCGGCCATCTTCTCTGGGAGCTGCACTGCTGCCCTGCGACTCCATCACTCCCTGCTCCTCAGGCTCATCTGTCCTCGGCTCCTTCAACAACCCACCATGCTCACGGTTGTGAACCGTCCCAACACATCCAACCATCTGTGTGTGATCTGGTCTCTCCTGTTTTCTAGAACCACTGTCGTTATGTTCATAGTGAAGCGATTGGTAGAGTTTTTTGAATTTCTTAGTCCAAGAAAATGTCTGGGAAATATCTCAGCATAATGTTTCATGCAGCAGGTCCTACTGTACATTCCCACATCACTCTCCACTGGCTCCATATAAATTTCATATCTCGCTGTGTGTGATTAGCTCGTTATGAGCTGCGAGCACACGCTGCTGCTCTTATCATCCTGCTCGGCTTGTTGTATACGTCCTCTCTGCATCGATGGCCTTTATCTCCCCTCAGACGTTTCCAAGTTCCTTATTAAAGCTGCTTCTTTCTGTTCACTCATCAGCTTCCTTAGATACACCTGTACAGTCACTGTACAAGGTTAGAGTCAATGAGTCTACCCCAGTATGAGGTACGAGCAAACTAGCAGGTATTTAACTCAGCAACGTACGGAACGTGTGTGTGTGTGTGTGTGTGTGTGTGTGTGTGTGTTGTACTCACCACACACTAAGTACACATTAGTAATCATGGAAGTAATAAGGAGAAGTTGGAGGTTGGATATTATTGTGTATTTTATTTAGCTCTTATGTTTTAACATGCACATAATTCTTAGTTGTAAAAAAATGAGCCTGAGTCGTCTTAAAGTCTGAGACACGTCATAGGTCAGAATTTATTTTAAAGGCAGCAGTCATGTCTCAGACAGACAATTCATTTTTCAAGTTTTTCTTCCCGTTTGCACCATGATGGCGATTGATTTACTGATCTCTGATCCCTAGAGAGTAAAAGTCAGCAGTGCCACAAACTTTCTATGTGTGTTAGTCCTGTGACGGTTGGTGCTAGTTAACCCTGAGTGGTGGTTGTGATTATCGTAATAACCCACATGCAGACCTTGTTGTTTGTACGGCGCACACCTCCAGCTCTGAGTGGAGGCGTTGTGGTTGCAGGAGAACAGCTCGTCTCAGAGAGATATTTTACAGCAGCGAGTGAACAGTGATGGTGATAAAGATAAGGTGAAATAAAGACAGCGGAAGCAGGAGGTGAATCCATTAGGATTTTACTGCCTCCAACGCTCTATGTCCTCAGGCACAGGGACGGGGTGGTGGCCACCAGAGCACTATTGATCCCATCACTGCGTTATCTTCCCCACTTCAGACTATAGAAGTCCCGCTTCCCCACAGGGACAGCGGCTGTTGGTGTGTTTGTATGAGTCTGACTTGTGCATATTGACACGCCGGTGACCTGCAGTGTCAGGTTATTGAGCTGATCATAATGCAGAGTGATTACACAGCAAAGCTCATTCACGCCAGCGACACTCACAAATGGAGGCGCCTGACACCGAAGGAGGCGAGAACACGTTAAGGCAACAGCTGCTCGGACGTGACTCCAGCTAACAGGTACCACACACACACACACACAAACACGGCCGCACGCACACACGCACGCACGCGCGCGCGCGCGCACACACACACACACACACAAACACGCCCCGCCCGCACGCACACACGCCCGCACACACACACACACACACACACACACACACACACACACACAAATACGCCCGCACGCACACACGCCCGCAC